>NC_057812.1:7372882-7374367 GCF_018294505.1 Triticum aestivum | reverse complement strand
TCCATGGCGGGTTGGGACTTGGAGAGGAGGAGAGGAGGTGGGAGCGGAGACGGGATTGGGGATCTGGATCGGGCTTTGAGTGTTTTTTTTTTGAGACATGGCGTGGGATGGTTGGTGGGGTGAAAGAGATGCAGGTGGTAGCGTGGGGTTTATAACCCGCGCTACTACTATCGATTTAGTAGTAGCGTGGGTTTATAAACCCACACTACTACTACGGCTGGTTCCGGGAGGCACGGTGGAAATTACTTAGTAGTAACGAGGGGTAAAAACCCGCGCTACTATTATCGGGTTATTAGTAGCGTGGTTTCCTCAAGCTCGCTACTACTAATTAGCAGTAGCGTTTGTTTTTAAACCGCGCTGCTGCTAAGATTCTGTGTATAAGGTTTTTCCTAGTAGTAATGGTTGATTTATAGAATGCTCTTTGCACTTCACTTATATCTTTTGAGTATGGCTTTATAGAATGCTTCATGTGCTTCACTTATATCATTTGAAGTTTGGATTGCCTGTTTCTCTTCACATAGAAAACCACCATTTGTAGAATGCTCTTTTGCTTCACTTATATTTGTTAGAGCGTGGGCATATCTTTTGTAGAAAGAATTAAACTCTCTTGCTTCACTTGTATCTATTTAGAGAGATGACAGGAATTGGTCATTCACATGGTTAGTCATAACATCCTACATAAAACTTGTAGATCATTGAATATGATATGTTTGAGTCCTTACAATAGTTTTGCGATATAAAGATGGTGATATAGAGTCATGCTAGTGGGTAGTTGTGGATTGTAGAAATACTTGTGTTGAAGTTTGTGATTCCCGTAGCATGCACGTATGGTGAACCGTTATGTAACGAAGTTGGAGTATGAGGTATTTATTGATTGTCTTCCTTATGAGTGGCGGTCGGGGACGAGCGATAGTCTTTTCCTACCAATCTACCCCCCTAGGAGCATGCGCATAGTACTTTGTTTCAATGACTAATAGATTTTCGCAATAAGTATGTGAGTTCTTTATGACTAATGTTGAGTCCATGGATTATACGCACTCTCACCCTTCCATCATTGCTAGCCTCTTCGGTATCGTGCATTGCCCTTTCTCACCTCGAGAGTTGGTGCAAACTTCGCCGGTGCATCCAAACCCCGTGATACGATACGCTCTATCACACATAAGCCTCCTTATATCTTCCTCAAAACAGCCACCATACCTACCTATCATGGCATTTTCATAGCATTCCGAAATATATTGCCATGCAACTTCCATCATCATCATCATATACATGACCTGAGCATTTATTGTCATATTGCTTTGCATGATCGTAAGATAGCTAGCATGATGTTTTCATGGCTTGTCTGTTTTTTGATGTCATTGCTACGCTAGATCATTGCACATCCCGGTACACCGCCGAGGCATCCATATAGAGTCATACTTTATTCTAGGTATCGAGTTGTAATATTGAGTTGTAAGTAAATAAAAGTGTGATGATCATCATTAT
>NC_057812.1:7348078-7372660 GCF_018294505.1 Triticum aestivum | reverse complement strand
AAAGAGAGAGGCCAAAGAAGCCTAAAAAAGAGAGAAAAAAATAAAAAAAAATGAGAGAAAAGAGAGAAGGGACAATGTTACTATCCTTTTACCACACCTGTGCTTCAGAGTAGCGCCATGTTCTTCATATAGAGAGTCTCTTGAGTTATCACTTTCATATACTAGTGGGAATTTTCATTATAGAACTTGGCTTGTATATTCCAACGGTGGGCTTCCTCAAATGCCCTAGGTCTTCATGAGCAAGCAAGTTGGATACACACCCACTTAGTTTTAGTTTGAGCTTTCATACACTTACAGCTCTAGTGCATCCGTTGCATGGCAATCCCTACTCCTCGCATTGACATCAATTGATGGGCATCTCCATAGCCCGTTGATTAGCCGCGTCGATGTGAGACTTTCTTCCTTTTTTGTCTTCTCCACACAACCTCCATCATCATATTCTATTACACCTACAGTGCTATATCCATGGCTCACGCTCATGTATTGTGTGAAAGTTGAAAAGGTTTGAGAACGTCAAAAGTATGAAACAATTGCTTGGCTTGTCATCGGGATTGTGCATGATTTGAATATTTTGTGTGGTGAAGATGGAGCATAGCCAGACCATATGATTTTGTAGGGATAACTTTCTTTGGCTATGTTATTTTGAAAAGACATGATTACTTTATTAGTATGCTTGAAGTATTATTGTCTTAATGTCAAATGATAGACTATTGCTTTGAATCACTCATGTCTTAATATTCATGCCATGATTAGCTTACATGATGAAGATTATGCTAGGTAGCATTCCACATCAAAAATTATTTTTTATCATTTACCTATTCGAGGACGAGCAGGAATTAAACTTGGGGATGCTGATACGTCTTCGTCGTATCTATAATTTTGATTGTTCCATGCCAATATTATACAACTTTCATATACTTTTGGCAACTTTTTATACTATTTTTTGGACTAACATATTGATCCAGTGCCCAGTGCCAGTTCCTGTTTGTTGCATGTTTTTTGTTTCGCAGAAAATCCATATCAAACGGAGTTCAAACGGTATAAAAACTGACGGAGATTTTTTTGGAATATATGTGATTTTGGGAAGAAGAATCAACGCGAGACGATGCCCGAGGGGGTCACGAGGCAGGGGGGCACGCCCCTGACCCTCGTGGACACCCTGTAAGGCAGTTGGTGCCCTTCTTTCACCGAAATAAAGGAAATATCTGGATAAAAATCGTGTTCAAATTTCAGCCCGATCGGAGTTACGGATCTCCGGGAATATAAGAAACGGTGAAAGGCCAGAATCTGGAATGCAAAAACCGAGAGAGACAGAAAGACAGATCCAATCTCGGAGGGGCTCTCGCCCCTCCCATGCCATGGAGGCCAAGTACCAAAGGGGAAACCCTTCTCCCATCTAGGGAGAAGGTCAAGGAAGAAGAAGAAGAAGGGGGGCTCTCTCCCTCTCTCTCCCGGTGGCGCCGGAACGCCGCCGGGGCCATCATCATCACCACAATCTACACCAACACCTCCGTCATCACCGCAATCATCATCACCAACATCTTCATCACCTTCCCCCATCTATTTACAGCGGTCGACTCTCCCGCAACCCGCTGTACCCTCTACTTGAACATGGTGCTTTATGCTTCATATTATTATCCAATGATGTGTTGCCATCCTATGATGTCTGAGTAGATTTTCGTTGTCCTATCGGTAATTGCTGAATTGCTATGATTGGTTTAATTTGCTTGTGGTTATGTTGATGTCCTTTGGTGCCCATCATATGAGCGCGTGCGTGGATCACACCATAGGGTTAGTTGTATGTTGATAGGACTATGTATTGGAGGGCAAGAGTGACAGAAGCTTCAACCTAGCATAGAAATTGATGCATACGGGATTGAAGGGGGACCAATATATCTTAATGCTATGGTTGGGTTTTACCTTAATGAACGTTAGTAGTTGCGTATGCTTGCTAATAATTCCAATCATAAGTGCATAGAAGTCCAAGTCAGGGATGCCATGCTAGCAGTGGCCTCTCCCACATAAAACTTGCTATCGGTCTAGTAAAGTAGTCAATTGCTGAGGGAAAATTTCGCAACTCTTACCACCACTTTTCCACACTCACTATACTAACTTATTTGCTTCTTCACCTAAACAGCCCCTAGTTTTTATTTACGTGCTCTTTATATTCTTGCAAACCTATCCCGTTACACCTACAAAGTACTTCTAGTTTTATACTTGTTCTAGGTAAAGCGAATGTCAAGCGTGCGTAGAGTTTGTATCGGTGGTCGATAGAACTTGAAGGAATATTTGTTCTACCTTTAGCTCCTCGCTGGGTTCGACACTCTTACTTATCGAAAGAGGCTACAATTGATCCCCTATACTTGTGGGTTATCTTTGGACCATTTATAAATCTCCTAGGAATTATATGTGAGCCAAATGATGTTGGTTTCAACATGATAATCCCTTAGTGAATATTTGCAACCTAACCCACGTTTTTGTTTTATTGATTGAACAAAAATAATTTGACTTGATATTTGAATTTGAATTTTGACTTGACTTTTAATCAAGTGACAATTAGCTTAGTAAAGCATGGTGACACTGGGGGTGTTACATGACGGTAATTCTCATTTCTTCATTTGTGGAAGCTCACCACTATTCTACTCTGTTTTTCTTCTACAAATATGGCTCTGTATTATCTTTGTTGTTGCAGCCGGCTAATCTATCTCCTTTTTCCCGATCCAATAGTTTTTTCAACCATTGCTATATTCACTAGTTGTTTCTACCTCGGATCCATAAGCACTTTCGTTGATCGTTTATCATTTTATTCAGGTCATTCCTCACTCTGAATATAGTATTCTCACTCTTTACCATTGTCTTTTTTCTTATCACCATTGCAGTTGACTAATTTATCTAATCATTTCCCACTTCAACAGGGTTTTCATCCATCACTGTGCCTAAGCATCCACAAAACACAGCTCTCATCCCTCAACATATACACAAAAAAAATTACTGCAATCCGATGGAAGTGGCGTCGGCTACCACTGCCTTAAGCGTTAGCTTAAAATTAGCCGCATCGCCAGTATTGAAGAAACTCCTTGCTAATGCTTCAACGTACCTTGGAGTGGACATGCCGCGTGAGCTCCATGAACTGGAGACCACTATCTTGCAGCAGTTCGAGCTGTTGATTGAAGAAGTAGACAAGGGAAGCCACATGCCCAAGTTGAACAAGTGGCTTGAAGAACTCAAAGAAGGCTTCTACATGGCTGAAGAATTGTTGGACGAGCATGAGTACAAACTCCTCAAGCGCAAAGCAAAGGGGAAGGATTCCTTGTTGGCCAATCCATCCTCCATCACTAGCACTTTTATGAAGCCTCTATGTGCTGCATCAAGCAGGCTGTCCAATTTGAGCTCTAAGAACAGGAAGCTACTTCGCCACCTCAATGAACTGAAGGCTATACCCTGGCGAAAGCCAAGGACTTCCGTGAACTCCTCTGCTTACGAACCGGCTATAATGCAGAGAGCCCCACCATACCATCAGTTGTCGTTCCTGAGGCCACATCACTACCACCTCTGAAAGTGATTGGTCGTGACAAGGATTGTAATCATATAATAGATCGTTTTACCAAGACAGCTGCTACTAATGAGTCTAGTACAACTATGTACTCGGGTTTGGCCATTGTTGGAGCTGGAGGCATGGGGAAGTCCACCTCAGCACAACTTGTTTACAATGACAAGAGGGTAAAGGAATGTTTTGATGTGAGAATGTGGGTAAGCATCTCACACAAACTTGATGTCCGCCGTCATAAACGAGAGATCATTGAGTCTGCCTCTCAGGGGGAATGTCCACGCATTGATAACCTTGATACTCCACAACGCAAGTTGGCAGACATACTTCAAGAATCAAAGGAATTCCTGCATGTACTGGACGATGTTTGGTTTGAACCTGGTACTGTAAGGGAGTGGGACCAACTGTTAGCTCCTCTAGTTTCCCAACATATGGGAAGCAGAGTTTTGGTAACTTCTAGACGGGATACATTTCCAACCGCTCTTTGCTGTGAAGAAGTGTGTCCCCCAGAAAACATGGAAGATGCTCAGTTCTTGGCACTCTTCAAACACCACGCATTCTCTGGACAAGAAATCAGAGATCTGCAGCTGCGTGAAAGGCTCGAAAATTATGCAGAGAAGATTGCTAAAAGGCTTGGGCAATCTTCTTTGGCGGCAAAAGTTGTGGGTTCCCAGTTGAAAGGGAAAACAAATATCACTGCTTGGAAGGATTCTCTAAATATGAAGATTGACAAATTAAGTGAGCCCATGAGAGCTCTGTTGTGGAGTTATAAGAAGTTAGATCCATGTTTGCAGAGGTGCTTCCTATATTGCAGCTTGTTTCCAAAAGGCCACAAGTATGTCATGATGAGTTGGTTCATCTTTGGATGGTAGAGGGCCGTGTTGATTTGTGTGACCAAAACAAGAGAGTGGAAGATATTGAGAGGGATTGCTTCAATGATATGATCTCCGGTTCGCTTTTTCAACCAGTTTCTGGGAAAGACACTCCAAAATACCATGTTATGCATGATCTCCTGCATGAGCTGGCAGAATCACTCTCTAAAGAAGATTACTTCAGATTGGAAGATGAGAAGGTGACAGAAATACCATCCACTATCAGATTCCTATCTATTCGTGTTGGTAGTATGCAAAAACACAAGCAAAATATCTGCCAGCTACATCATTTACGCACTATTATCTGCATAGACCCCCTAATGGATGATATAAGTGATCTTTTTAATCAGATACTACAAAATTTGAAGAAGTTGCGGGTACTATCTTTGTCATCTTACAAAGTAGTAAGTTTCCAGAATCTATTAGTGAGTTGAAGCACCTTCGGTATTTGAACATCATCAGAACACTGATTTCTGAATTGCCAAGGTCACTGTGTACTCTTTACCACTTTCAGTTACTTCTACTAAGTGACCAGGTTGAGAATTTGCCTGAGAAAGTATGCAATTTAAGGAAGTTACGGCATCTTGAATGGCGTCAGGATATAGTATACAGGTTCGACAAAGATGCACGCCCTCAAATTCCTTACATTGAAAAGCTAACTTCGGTTTGAAAGGTTGAGAAATTTTCTGTCCAAAAAAAGGGGATATGAGTTGCAACGAGAGACATGAATGAGATTCGTGGCAGTTTAAGTGTCACAAATCTTGAGAATGTCACTGGGAAAGATCAAGCCTCAAAATCGAAACTGCATCAGAAAATTCATCTTGGCAGCTTGCAAGTTGTGTGGAGTTGCAAGAATGACACTAATGCAGAGGATAATTTATATTTGGAGATTCTAGAAGGCCTGATGCCACCGCCTCAACTTAGCGATCTTACAATTGATGGCTACAAATCTTCAAAATATCCAAGCTGGTTACTTGATGGTTCATATTTTGAGAATATGGGATCTTTAAGCTTTGTTAATTGCACTGCATTACAAAGTCTACCATCCAATACTGAGCTATTTGGGAATTGCTCTTCACTCATCATCCACAATGTGCCAAACCTGATGACATTACCTTGTCTTCCACTAGGCCTTAAAGTGTTAAATGTAGAAAATTGCCTACTGCTTATATTTATTTCCAACGATGAGCTTACCATCATGACTAGAGACAGAATATCATGAGCACTGACCACTTGGCATCACAACTTGGTTTAATCTGGGAGTTGGATTCAGGATCGAATATTAGGTGTATACTCTCACGTGAACATACATTTCTGAAGCAGCTGATGATACATATGCATGCTGATTTGTCACATATTCAAAACCTTGAAAGTGCAATAGAAAGAGAGAAAGATGAAGCATTGGGATAAGAGGGTATCATAAAGGCATGGATATACTGTCACGAGCATAGGATGAGACTCATGTTTGAAAGGAGAAATGGGCTGCCGCTGCTCACACCCTCAGGACTTCGTGAACTTTCTCTTTCTTCATGCAGTATTACAGATGGAGCTTTACTATTTGCCTTGATGGCCTGGCTTCATTGAAAAAAATTGGTCTTAAAAGAGATTATGTCTTTAACTACACTTCCTTCAGAAGAGGTGCTCCAACATTTGACAGAACTTGACTTCTTGTTCATCGGATGTTGCTGGTGTCTCAGGTCATTACGGGGCTTACGAGCTGCTACCTCTCTTTCACAAGTTGGATTGAACTCCTGCCCTTTTTTAGAGTTGGCATTTGGAGCAGAATGTTTGCCATTGTCCCTTCAGAGGCTCTTGTGTGCTTGCAGCTGACTTCCTCTGTACTGACTGGCCACACATGAAAGATATTCACATAGGGAATTGCAGAAGCACTGCATGCTTGTCTGTTGGTAGTCTCACCTCTGTTATATCATTGTCACTGAATCAGTTACCAGATTTATGTATGCTCGAAGGATTGTCTTCCATGGAACTTCACAGGGTAGAATTGGTTGATGTTCCGAAACTCACCCCCAAGTGTATCTCAGAGTTTCGAGTCCAGGACTTTCTCCAGGTTAGCAGTCCTTTAATGCTCAACTACATGCTCTCGGCTGAAGGTTTCACAGTTCCACCACATCTCTCTCTTGAAAATTTTAAGGAACCATTCGTTTCATTCGAAGAATCCGCAGATTTGACATCTGTCAAGAGGCTAGGTTTCTCTAATTGTCAAATGACTTCCCTGCCAACAAATATGAAATACTTCTCCAATCTAAAGAGTCTCGAAATCTATAGCTGCCCCAACATATCATGTTTACCAGATCTGCCATCCTCCCTCCAACACATGTATATGTATATGGTTGTAGTGAGCAGTTGAAGGAGAGCTACCTAGCACCTGATGGTGAAAGTTGGCCAAAGATCACCCATCTCAGCTTGAAGCACTTCGAAACCTGAATAAAGTTTCTTTTGGATTCCCACCTACAAACAGATTGAAAGGTAAATTAGCTCCTCTCGGCCACTGTTGCATTCTCAAAGATATATTGTGTTTTCTAATATATATGCATTTAATTAATTTCTTTATCTTTTCAAACACTCCAATTAGTTAAAAGTTTCCTTCATTTGTTTACTTCAAATTAATGGCATGCCTATTATGAGGTGGAGTGCCTCAGGCTGGCTCATCTTACAGTTCCTATGGTGTACAATGAATGCCATTTCCTTCTTTGTTCATTTATCTCATGTACTATATATGAATGGTCCTATGTGTGCACTTTCAATTGTATTTGGCTTGTGTGATGTATTTACGAGGACGGTTTCTGCCTGTCTTAAGCATGCAACGTGAGTACTAGTTTATGGCACTTTGCAATGCGAGAAATTACTAATTCATCACGAGTGAGCAGTATGCTGATGCGTGCACTTTAATTAGTCCTAGCTAGCTACTCCCTCTGTAAACTAATATAAAAGTGTTTAGATCACTAAGCTACTCCCTCCGTAAACTAATATAAGAGCGTTTAGATCACTACTTTAGTGATCTAAACGCTTTTATATTAGTTTACAGAGGGAGTAGCAGATAGCTTGTCTGTGATCTGTTTTGCTGGTGCTCGGCTGGGGAGTGATGTCAGCTGGGAAACTACAAAGCATGTTGCTTCTTATATAGGTTTGATTCTTTTCAAGTTTTGTATATAGCTTGTACAGTACAAGTTGTACATGAGTTTGTTGCTGGACAACCTAGACGATTTCCCTGACACTACTAGGAAAAGACATGCTAGTGGCGCACCAGTTTTGCCTACTAATGGCGCACTACTAGTGCGCCACTAGCACCACGCCATTAGAATCTCTACTCCTAATGGACGACTTGGTGAATAGTCTGCGCGGTTTTTTTTTTGCTGGTTTTTTTCGTCATCCTCCCACCTCCGTTTTATTTTCGTCATCCTCCCACCACTTACCACTTTCGTCTGGGTTTTTTCGTCCCCCTCCCACCACCCCATCGGTTTATTTTTTCACTATTTCCTTCTAAACAAACACTTTCCTACCGTACAAAAAGACATAGATCTAACTTTACTAAATTACCCAAATCAAACAATCCATCTCATCAATGCAATTTGCTTTAGGAAACATATAATGGATGTGAAGGAAACAAATAATAGACTATCCAAATCAATCGATCCATCCCATCAATGCAATTTGATTTAGGAAACATATAATAAATTTTAAGGAAACAAATAACAGACTTTAAAGAAAAATCCAATTTTAAGGAAACAAATCAATCGATCCATCCAAATCAAACGATCCATCTCATCAATGCAATTTGCTTTAGGAAACATATAATGGATGTGAAGGAAACAAATAATAGACTATCCAAATCAATCGATCCATCCCATCGATGCAATTTGATTTAGAAAACATATAATAAATTTTAAGGAAACAAATAACAGACTTTAAAGAAAAATCCAATTAACTAATCTCTACTCTTAAAGGCCCCCCGATTGATTTTTGTCCCTCGCTTCCTTTCCCAGCACTGATACAATGGAAGGAATTATAATCCACCTATTTGTTCTCCTACATATCCGTGCAGGCAACACAACATAAACCGGTGAAAAAACACTCACCTCGCACGTCCCCCTGCCTGCAATCCCGAAACGCCGCCATCGCTCCAGGCTCCAGCCTCCGCCGTCCTACATCTTGCCCCTCTCCAACCTCAGAGACCTCCGCCACCGCCGCCATCTCGGAACCCCAGTTCAGGGCAGGACTCAGGGAGGGTGTGGTTGTGGATGACGCTGCCGCCGTCGCAGAACCCTAGGGCAGGGCGTGGTCGCGTTGCGGGCACCGCGAGCGGCCGTGCGTCTCCCCCATCAGGCTGTCCTTGGCAGGAACTCGGGACCTCCTCCTGACAGAGCTAAGGCCCTCCGAGGTCCAAGTCGCTGTGCGGCGTGCACAGTAATCTCCCCGGCCTACTCTGTCTTCACGTCAATGCTCCTGTGCTCCGACCCTCCCCGACCCCTCCCAGCAAGCAGCAGAGTCTCTCGGGTTCGAGCTCCACCGGGCCGCCGGCGGCGGCGTCCATGTTCGTTGGGCGGAGCACAACGCTAGGTTTGAAATCCACCATGATGCTACTAATGAGGCTCTCCTTCTCCTTTGTTTCGTCTGGGTTTTTTCGTCCCCCTCCCACCACCCCATCTCGTCAGGGTTTGAAATCAATAAGAGCAGCACAAAGTCTAGGTCCCTGTCTCGGTGGCAGACAGAAGGAGGAAAAGGATTGATATGTATGAGAATATTAATATTGAACTCTTAAAGTTAATGTGGCCCCGTTGCAACGCACGGGCGTTCTTCTAGTTAAATACTAATGGCGCACCCCTGGTGCGCCATTAGTATCTGGTGTACTAATGGCGCACCATGCAGTGCGCCATTAGTATAGCCCGTCGTGCGCCATTAGTATGCCTCCCAGGGGGCCATATGTACCCATGTGCTTTGGCATACTTGTTGGGGAACATAGTAATTTCAAAAAATTTCCTACGCACACGCAGATCGTGGTGATGCATAGCAACGAGAGGGGAGAGTGTTGTCTACGTACCCACGCAGATCGACTGCGGAAGCGTTGACACAACGTAGAGGAAGTAGTCGTACGTCTTCCCGATCCGACCGATCCAAGCACCGTTACTCCGGCACCTCCGAGTTCTTAGCACACGTACAGCTCGATGACGATCCCCGGGCTCCGATCCAGCAAAGCGTCGGGGAAGAGTTCCGTCAGCACGACGGCGTGGTGACGATCTTGACGTTCTACCGTCGCAGGGCTTCGCCTAAGCACTGCTACAATATGATCGAGGTGGAATATGGTGGCAGGGGGCACCGCACACGGCTAAGGAATGATCTCAAGGATCAACTTCTGTGTCTAGAGGTGCCCCCTTGCCTCCGTATATAAAGGAGCCAAGGGGGAGGGTGCGGCCGGCCAGGAGGAGGGCGCAGGAGGAGTCCTACTCCTACTGGGAGTAGGACTCCCCCCCCCCCAATCCTAGTTGGAATAGGATTCCCCGAGAGGGAAGAGAGAGAGGGGGCCGGCTACCTCTCCTTGTCCTAATAGGACTAGGGGAGGGGGAGGCGCGCAGCCCACCTTGGGTTGCCCCTTTCACCTTTCCACTAAAGCCCAATAAGGCCCATATGGCTCCCGGGGGGTTCCGGTAACCTCCCGGTACTCCGGTAAAATCCCGATTTCACCCGGAACACTTCCGATATCCAAACATAGGCTTCCAATATATCAATCTTTATGTCTCGACCATTTCGAGACTCCTCGTCATGTCCGTGATCACATCCGGGACTCCAAACTAACTTCGGTACATCAAAATGCATAAACTCATAATAACTATCATCGTAACGTTAAGCGTGCGGACCCTATGGTTCGAGAACAATGTAGACATGACTGAGACACATCTCCGGTCAATAACCAATAGCGGGACCTGGATGCCCATATTGGCTCCTACATATTCTACGAAGATCTTTATCGGTCAGACCGCATAACAACATACGTTGTTCCCTTTGTCATCGGTATGTTACTTGCCCGAGATTCGATCGTCGGTATCCAATACCTAGTTCAATCTCGTTACCGGCAAGTCTCTTTACTCGTTCCGTAATACATCATCTCGCAACTAACTCATTGGTTGCAATGCTTGCAAGGCTTATGTGATGTGCATTACCGAGAGGGCCCAGAGATACCTCTCCGACAATCGGAGTGACAAATCCTAATCTCGAAATACGCCAACCCAACATCTACCATTGGAGACACCTGTAGAGCTCCTTTATAATCACCCAGTTACGTTGTGACGTTTGGTAGCACACAAAGTGTTCCTCCGGCAAACGGGAGTTGCATAATCTCATAGTCATAGGAACATGTATAAGTCATGAAGAAAGCAATAGCAACATACTAAACGATCGGGTGCTAAGCTAATGGAATGGGTCATGTCAATCAGATCATTCAACTAATGATGTGACCTCGTTAATCAAATAACAACTCTTTGTTCATGGTTAGGAAACATAACCATCTTTGATTAACGAGCTAGTCAAGTAGAGGCATACTAGTGACACTCTGTTTGTCTATGTATTCACACATGTATTATGTTTCCGGTTAATACAATTCTAGCATGAATAATAAACATTTATCATGATATAAGGAAATAAATAATAACTTTATTATTGCCTCTAGGGCATATTTCCTTCAGTCTCCCACTTGCACTAGAGTCAATAATCTAGTTCACATCGCCATGTGATTTAACAGCAATAGTTCACATCACCATGTGGTTAACACCCATAGTTCACATCGATATGTGATCAACACCCAAAGGGTTTACTAGAGTCAGTAATCTAGTTCACATCACTATGTGATTAACACCCAAAGAGTACTAAGGTGTGATCATGTTTTGCTTGTGAGATAATTTTAGTCAACGGGTCTGTCACATTCAGATCCGTAAGTATTTTGCAAATTCCTATGTCAACAATGCTCTGCACGGAGCTACTCTAACTAATTGCTCCCACTTTCAATATGTATCTAGATTGAGACTTAGAGTCATCCAGATCAGTGTCAAAACTTGCATCGACGTAACCCTTTACGGCGAACCTTTTTGTCACCTCCATAATCGAGAAACATATCCTTATTCCACTAAGAATAATTTTGACCGCTGTCCAGTGATCTACTTCTAGATCACTATTGTACTTCCCTTGCCAAAATCAGTGTAGGGTATACAATAGATCTGGTACACAGCATGACATACTTTATAGAACCTATGGCTGAGGCATAGGGAATGACTTTCATTCTCTCTCTATCTTCTGCCGTGGTCGGGTTTTGAGTCTTAATCAACTTCACACCTTGCAACACAGGCAAGAACTCCTTCTTTGACTATTCCATTTTGAACTACTTCAAAATCTTGTCAAGGTATGTACTCATTGAAAAAACTTATCAAGCGTCTTGATCTATCTCTATTATGATCGTTGGAGCTTGCATATTTTGTTAGCACCTTTAGGATTGACAAAACCTTCTGGTTGTATCATATACAACTCTTCTTTAAATCCATTAAGGAATGTAGTTTTGTTTATCCATTTGCCAGATTTCATAAAATTGCGGCAATTGCTAACATGATTTGGACAGACTTAAGCATCGCTACGAGTGAGAAAATTTCATCGTAGTCAACACCTTGAACTTTGTCAAAAACATTTTTCGACAAGTCTAGCTTTGTAGATAGTAACACTACTATCAGCGTCCGTCTTCCTCTTGAAGATCCATTTATTTTCTATGGCTTGCCGATCATCGGGCAAATCCATCAAAGTCCATACTTTGTTCTCATACATGGATCATATCTCAGATTTCATGGCCTCAAACCATTTCGCGGAATCTGGGCTCATCATCGCTTCCTCATAGTTCGCAAGTTCGTCATGGTCTAGTAACATGACTTCCAGAACAGGATTACCGTACCACTCTGGTGCAGATCTAACTCTGGTTTACCTACGAGATTCGGTAGTAACTTGATCTGAAGTTACATGATCATCATCATTAGCTTCCTCACTAATTGGTGTAGTAGTCACAAGAACAGATTTTTGTGATGAACTACTTTCCAATAAGGGAGAAGGTACAATTACCTTATCAAGTTTTCTACTTTCCTCCCACTCACTTCTTTCGAGAGAAACTCCTTCTCTGGAAAGGATCCATTCTCAGCAATGAATTTTCCTTCGGATCTGTGATAGAAGGTGTACCCAACATTTTCTTTAGGGTATCCTATGAAGACGCACTTTTCCGATTTGGGTTTGAGCTTATCAAGATGAAACTTTTTCACATAAGCATCACAACCCCAAACTTTAAGAAACGACAACTTTGGTTTCTTGCCAAACCACAGTTCATAAGGCGTCGTCTCAACGGATTTTGATGGTGCCCTATTTAACGTGAATGCAGCTGTCTCTAATGCATAACCCCAAAACGATAGTGGTAGATCGGTAAGATACATCATAGATTGCACTATATCCAATAAAGTACGGTTATGACGTTCGGACACACCATTATGCTGTGGTGTTTCAGGTGGCGTGAGTAGTGAAACTATTTCACATTGTTTTAACTGAAGACCAAACTCGTAACTCAAATATTTTACCTCTACGATCATATCGTAGAAACTTTTATTTTCTTGTCACGATGATTTTCCACTTCACTCTGAAATTCTTTGAACTATTCAAATGTTTCAGACTTATGTTTCATCAAGTAGATATCCCCATATCTGCTCAAATCATCTTGTGAAGGTCAGAAAATAATGATACCTGCTGTAAGCCTTAATATTCATCGGACCACATACATCAGTATGTATGAGTTCCAACAAATCTGTTGCTTACTTCATTGTTCCGGAGAGCGGCGTTTTAGTCATCTTGCCCATAAGGCATGGTTCGCAAGCATCAAGTGATTCATAATCAAGTGATTCCAAAAATTCCATCAGCATGGAGTTTCTTCATGCGCTTTACACCAATATGACCTAAATGGCAGTGCCACAAATAAGTTGCACTATCATTATTAACTTCACATCTTTTGGTTTCAATATTATGAATATGTGTATCACTAAGATCGAGATCCAATGAACTATTTTCATTGGGTGTGTAACCATATAAGGTTTTATTCATGTAAACAGAACAACAATTTATTCTTTTACTTAAATGAATAACCGTATTACAATAAACATGATCAAATCATATTCATGCTCAACGCAAACACCAAATAACACTTATTTAGGTTCAACACTAATCCCGAAAGTATAGGGAGTGTGCGATGATGATCATATCAATCTTGGAACCACTTCCAACACACATCGTCACTTCACCCTTAACTAGTCTTTATTCTGCAACTCCCGTTTCGAGTTACTAATCTTAGCAACTGAACTAGTATCAAATACTGAGGGTTTGCTATAAACACTAGTAAAATACACACCAATAACATGTATATCAAATATACTTATGTTCACCTTGCCATCCTTCTTATCCGCCAATCACTTAGGGTAGTTCCGCTTCCAGTGACCAGTCCCTTTGCAGTAGAAGCACTTAGTCTCAGGCTTAGGATCAGACTTGGGCTTCTTCACTTGAGCAGCAACTTGCTTGCCGTTCTTCTTCAAGTTCCCCTTCTTCCCTTTGCCCTTTTCTTGAAACTAGTGGTCTTGTCAACCATCAACACTTGATATTTTTCTTGATTTCTACCTTCGTTGATTTCAGCATCACGAAGAGCTTGAGAGTTGTTTCCGTTATCCCTTGCATATTATAGTTCATCACGAAGTTCTACTAACTTGGTGATGGTGACTAGAGAATTCTGTCAATCACTATCTTATCTGGAAGATTAACTCCCACTTGATTCAAGCGATTGTAGTACCCAGACAATCTGAGCACATGCTCACTAGTTGAGCGATTCTCCTCCATCTTTTAGCTATAGAACTTGTTGGAGACTTCATATCTCTCAACTCGGGTATTTGCTTGAAATATTAACTTCAACTCCTGGAACATCTCATATGGTCCATGACGTTCAAAACGTCTTTGAAGTCCCGATTCTAAGCCATTAAGCATGGTGCACTAAACTATCAAGTAGTCATCATATTGAGCTAGCCAAATGTTCATAACGTCTGCATCTGCTCCTGCAATAGGTCTGTCACCTAGCGGTGCATCAAGGACATACTTCTTCTGTGCAGCAATGAGGATAAACCTCAGATCACGGATCCAATCCGCATCATTGCTACTAACATCTTTCAACACAATTTTCTCTAGGAACATATCAAAATAAACACAGGGAAGCAACAACGCGAGCTATTGATCTACAACATAATTTGCAAAATACTACCAGGACTAAGTTCATGATAAATTTAAGTTCAATTAATCATATTACTTAAGAACTCCCACTTAGATAGACATCCCTCTAATCCTCTAAGTGATCACGTGATCCAAATCAACTAAACCATAACCGATCATCACGTGAGATGGAGTAGTTTTCAATGGTGAACATCGTTATGTTGATCATATCTACTATATGATTCACGCTCGACCTTTCGGTCTCCGTGTTCCGAGGCCATATCTGCATATGCTAGGCTCGTCAAGTTTAACCTGAGTATTCTGCGTGTGCAAAACTGGCTTGCACCCATTGTAGATGGACGTAGAGCTTATCACACCCGATCATCACGTGGTGTCTGGGCACGATGAACTTTGGCAACGGTGCATACTCAGGGAGAACACTTCTTGATAATTTAGTGAGAGATCATCTTATGATGCTACCGTCAATCAAAGCAAGATAAGATGCATAAAAAGATAAACATCACATGCAATCAATATAAGTGATATGATATGGCCATCATCATCTTGTGCTTGTGATCTCCATCTCATGATCACCATCATCACCGGCGCGACACCTTGATCTCCATCGTAGCATCGTTGTCGTCTCGCCAATCTTATGCTTCCACGACTATCGCTACCGCTTAGTGATAAAGTAAAGCATTACATCGCGATTGCATTGCATACAATAAAGCGACAACCATATGGCTCCTGCCAGTTGCCGATAACTCGGTTACAAAACATGATCATCTCATACAATAAAATTCAGCATCATGCCTTGACCATATCACATCACAACATGCCCTGCAAAAACAAGTTAGACGTCCTCTACTTTGTTGTTGCAAGTTTTACGTGGCTGCTACGGGCTTAAGCAAGAACCAATCTCACCTACGCATCAAAACCAACGATAGTTTGTCAAATAGACTCCGTTTTAACCTTCGCAAGGACCGGGCGTAGCCACACTTCGTTCAACTAAAGTTGGAGAGACAGTCACCCGCAAGCCACCTGTGTGCAAAGCACGTCGGGGGAACCGGTCTCGCGTAAGCGTACGCGTAATGTTGGTCCGGGTCGTCTCGTCCAACAATACCGCCGAACCAAAGTATGACATGCTGGTAGGCAGTATGACTTATATCGCCCACAACTCACTTGTGTTCTACTCGTGCAAATAACATCAAACCATAAAACCAGGCTCGGATGCAACTGTTGGGGAACGTAGTAATTTCAAAAAAATTCCTACGCACACGCAAGATCATGGTGATGCATAGCAACGAGAGGGGAGAGTGTTGTCTACGTACCCACGCAGATCGACTGCGGAAGCGTTGACACAACGTAGAGGAAGTAGTCGTACGTCTTCCCTATCCGACCGATCCAAGCACGGTTACTCCGACACCTCCGAGTTCTTAGCACACGTACAACTTGATGACGATCCCCGGGCTCCGATCCAGCAAAGCGTCGGGGAAGAGTTCCGTCAGCACGACGGCGTGGTGACGATCTTGATGTTCTACCGTCGCAGGGCTTCGCCTAAGCACTGCTACAATATGATCGAGGTGGAATATGGTGGCAGGGGGCACCGCACACGGCTAAGGAACGATCTCAAGGATCAACTTCTGTGTCTAGAGGTGCCCCCTTGCCTCCGTATATAAAGGAGCCAAGGGGGAGGGTGCGACCGGCCAGGAGGAGGGCGCAGGAGGAGTCCTACTCCTACTGGGAGTAGGACTTCCCCCCCAATCCTAGTTGGAATAGGATTCCCCGAGGGGGAAGAGAGAGAGAGAGAGGGGGCCGGCCACCTCTCCTTGTCCTAATAGGACTAGGGGAGGGGGGAGGCGCGCAGCCCACCTTGGGCTGCCCCTTTCACCTTTCCACTAAAGCCCAATAAGGCCCATATGGCTCCCGGGGGGTTCCGGTAACCTCCCGGTACTCCGGTAAAATCCCGATTTCACCCGGAACACTTCCGATATCCAAACATAGGCTTCCAATATATCAATATTTATGTCTCGACCATTTCGAGACTCCTCGTCATGTCCGTGATCACATCCGAGACTCCGAACTAACTTCGGTACATCAAAATGCATAAACTCATAATAACTATCATCGTAACGTTAAGCGTGCGGACCCTACGGTTCGAGAACAATGTAGACATGACTGAGACACATCTCCGGTCAATAACCAATAGCGGGACCTGGATGCCCATATTGGCTCCTACATATTCTACGAAGATCTTTATCGGTCAGACCGCATAACAACATACGTTGTTCCCTTTGTCATCGGTATGTTACTTGCCAAAGATTCGATCGTCGGTATCCAATACCTAGTTCAATCTTGTTACCGGCAAGTCTCTTTACTCGTTCCGTAATACATCATCTCGCAACTAACTCATTGGTTGCAATGCTTGCAAGGCTTATGTGATGTGCATTACCGAGAGGGCCCAGAGATACCTCTCCGACAATCGGAGTGACAAATCCTAATCTCGAAATACGCCAACCCAACATCTACCATTGGAGACACCTGTAGAGCTCCTTTATAATCACCCAGTTACGTTGTGACGTTTGGTAGCACACAAAGTGTTCCTCCGGCAAACAGGAGTTGCATAATCTCATAGTCATAGGAACATGTATAAGTCATGAAGAAAGCAATAGCAACATACTAAACGATCGGGTGCTAAGCTAATGGAATGGGTCATGTCAATCAGATCATTCAACTAATGATGTGACCTCGTTAATCAAATAACAACTCTTTGTTCATGGTTAGGAAACATAACCATCTTTGATTAACGAGCTAGTCAAGTAGAGGCATACTAGTGACACTCTGTTTGTCTATGTATTCACACATGTATTATGTTTCCGGTTAATACAATTCTAGCATGAATAATAAACATTTATCATGATATAAGGAAATAAATAATAACTTTATTATTGCCTCTAGGGCATATTTCCTTCAATACTAATGACGCACCAGTGAGTGATGCGTCATTAGTGTGATTTTCACAGTGCGCCATTAGTGTCTTGAGTGGTGCGCCACTAGTATGAATATTAGGGATTTTTTTTCTTTTCTGATATTTTCACAGGTTACAAAATATATTATTGGACAGAATTTAGACAACACCACATAGCAACAGCAGATTCATCGAATACAATAGAAGATTAGTCTCTGAATACAATTCATCATATTAGTCTCCGAATTCAAAAGACCGAACAAAGATAGAACATTACAAGTCTCGAGACCACGAGTAGCGAGTTTGTCTTCACATTACAAGTCGATATCGATCATCTAAACTACCATCAGATAGAAGAGAGCTGCGGTCATCACGATGAGCATCATCGCGATGAAACTGGTCTTCATCCATTTCCTCCAACGCTCCCTCTTCTCTCCAGCTAGATAGCACGCGTATCTAGATTCCGCCTCCGCCCTAGTGGTGTACCCTTTGTAACTGTTACCGCTGAAACGGTGAACCTGTCTCCGACACTCCTCCCAATCGTCGTAGACTCCGGGAACTTTACCCTTGTACACGACATACGACGACATCTCTATGCACTAGCCAAACAAAATGTTAGTAGTAATTCACAGACAATACATAAGCAATATATAAGTGTGCAACAAAAGGATCAGAAGAGAAAAGCAAGACATTAATAGCATCGATTACATCTAAGTTGAACGACTGTCCAAACCAAAGAGACATACAAGTTCATTAAAGTTTAATTACAACATGAGCCAATCAATGTTTCAGAACTATACATAGCATCACTACTTTGGACTCGACTCAAGGGACCGGAGCGTGGATGAAGCCGCCGTCTCTCATGATGGTCATGAAATCGCGGGCGTTGTCAGCCTGCATTTGTAGCGTTGTGTCTATCTCACTATTGGACGGTTGCTTTCTGAGGTTGAACTGCCCCGAGGTACGAAGGACATCTTGATGGATGATTTCCGCAAACTCCGACTGGATGCGAAAGAATTCTTGTCTGATGTCCACGTCCTGGATTGCCGACAAGCTCGCGGCCCAATCTTTGAGATTATTTGGTAGCAGAAGGTGATTATGGTCCCGTACGATCGCCCGCATGTGATGGAGGGCGTAGTAGGCATCCTTCTGACCGCCAGGCGACTGCTTGACGTAGTAGAACATCGTATTGTGGGCGAGCACGTGCTTGCCGTACTTACGAACTGCCCTGGTGAAGGTGCCTCCAGATTTGGCGTAGCCGGGGAGAACATCATTAAGAACTTTCTTGATATTTGTGTAGTCTTTCTTTGACTAACGGTCCGAGTCGAAATACATGGCCATGGAATATTTCGGGCTTAAGAGGATGAGTGTGCAATGTGTGTCACTGCACAAAACACGGAATGTTAAATAAAACGATCGAAATCTAAGAAATCATATGTTACGGGGCGGTTGAGGGGACGACTTACTCAGGAAAGTAAGGCACGAGGAAGTTATCCTTATCTGGGTTTGCCAGAATGATGCCTTCGAGGTAAGAACTCGCGACTTGCCGGTCCCCAGCGCTGCCCAAGATCTTGGCACGCATGTAGAAGGGGTCGACTATCACGATGTCCGGGGTCTTGTCTCTAATGATCCGCATCTCCATGCTCAGCGGAAATAGCCGAACGAAGGTGTAGTGCAGCGGATGAAGGTTAAACATAGCGAAGATGTCATCAAACCGCAGGACGATCGTACCCCCAATGGAGTTATCCACAAAGCCCTTGCCCTCTGGCACCTTGGCCACGAAAACCAGGTATGCCACATCATTCTCTCTGAGACGCCGCTTCTCCAAAGAAAGAACACTGTCATGCAGACTCCGCATAGCACCGGTTGCAGCATTGAGCATATTAGGTGGTAGCATCGGCCTACCCGCCACATGCACCCTCCTCGAGATATCCTTAGGTGAAGGTGGCCCGTCCTGAGCACGGATCGTACTCGGTGCCGGCTGGCTCGCACCCTTGTTACTCTTTCTTTTCCGTCCCTTCTTCTTCTGCTATAATGGGACCGAGTTCTGCTCACAGACCGCCTTCTTGAGTGTGCTGGGGCTGATAATATTTCGCACCTCGGCTATCTGAGCCTCGGTGAAGTCGGCAGCTGGAGGCGTCTCCTGAGAACTGAACGCCAGATGACACCTGTTGCAATTGGGTTTCTCCGCGGTACCAGCTAGATCGCGATCGTCTTTTGTAGGGTTGGGTTCTTGAGAAGGCGGCCCCAAGAATTCCTCATCGTACCCATGTTCGGCAAAGTACTTATCGACATTCGTAAATGTACCGTCGTCGTTGTCGTCGTCATCCGGATCCTGTGCCATATGCATGTTCGGATCCTGTGCCATAGGGATGTCCGTCATGTCCGGTAGCGTTGCGGCGGTCTTTCCATGGCTTGGCGCCGGCACGACTGGCGGTGTTGTCTTTGGGGTGGTGTCCCCCGCCCCCAAACGAATCTGGCTCTTCGGCCAAAGCAGGGGCCAGCTTAGGCAGGCGCTGAGGGTCATCAGATCATCTTCGTCGGCCCCGGCGGGTCGAATCGGAGGTAACAACTCGTCGCAGCCTGGCAGCACCCAAACCAGTTGAACCCTATACACGGTGGGTGGCATCGGATTACCGTGGAACACGGGGTTGCCCGGTTGAACGATTTTTCCCTTGGCGACATCGACCAACTCGTCGTTCACGAAGTGCAGGAGAGTGCACGGAACATCGGCGGCGCCCTGCGAAAACATGTAGGGCGTCAGGGATGCCCATTCAAAGGCAAGGAGATGAAGTCCTCGGCCGAGAGGCTTAATTAGTTACCCTGATGATGGCGTCGAGCTCGGCTAATGTCGAGGCACCGCCAGTGGCGGGCGTGCAACTGACGGAGGGGCCACTTGCTGCCGAGGTGCCGGCCGGCGTACACCCGGGTGAATTAAGCTCCAATGCTCGTGCCGGCGTCGGAGACACCAATACCGCCTCTGCCGGAGACACCAATGGCACCGCCTGCGTGTTGTGCGAGTTGCTGGCCGTGAAGCTGGGAATCAGGGGCGGCCCCTGTTGGCCGCCCGCAATCCACGTCGTCAGCCCATGAATCGAGGTAGGCATAATGCCGGTGAGCGTCGATCCCAGTTGTTGTTGCACTTGCTCTTGGACAATCTCCGGAATCCGCGCCACTTGTGCCTTGAGTTCTTGAACCTCGCGCGACTGGCTTTCCGAGCTGGTCTTTCTCTCCTTTCGCCCACTAGCGTTATAGTATGACGACCATTTTGTGGACAAGCCTTTGCCGGCCACACGACCAGCTGACGACAGTTTACTGAGCTTATCCTTGTTTTTCATTACATTCAACGCCCTATTTAGAGTGCTGTCCCAAGGGGTGCTCTGAGACGACCCCGCGCTACTGCTTTCAGTCTCCTTCGCCAGAACAAGCTCAAGCGCCCTGGTCTTCGGATCCGTGGTAAGCTCCTTTGTTACCGGGTCCTCCTTGTACCGGGCCCTGACATAGTTCCTGGTCTGCTTGTCACGGTATTTCTCGAAGCGGGGTGGTAGGCCTTGCTCGGCACGCTCCGCGTCCTCCTTGTCCCATATAGGCTCCACCACTCTGTAACCGCCAGGACTGAGTTTGTGTTCCCCTAAGTTCAACTCCCGCATTTCTTTCCCCCACTGACTTGATTCGGAGGTTGCGCTGCTCTCGCACTTGATCTTGAACTCCTTGTAGTCATCTTCGCTGATCGAAGGATTTTTCACCTTGATCTTCTCATAACTATCACCTTTCTCAATCATTCTCTTCACCATGCTTCTCCAAGTAGACAGGGCCGTGCTCATCCTCGTGAGGGCGGCACTGTTCACTTTATTCCCTGAGAGGCATGTGTTTTCAAATTCAGCGGGGAACTTGTATCGTTCGTGTAGCTTCGTGAAGAGAAGGTTGCGCAAATTCCCTCGGTCCTTATGCCTTAGGTTCTCGGTGTTGATCGACACGGTGCTCCAGAGAATGCACCCAAGCTGAATCGAGTACCCCTTGATTATATGTTTGGGCTCCGTTGGATGCCCGTCGGAGTCTACTTGAGTAAATTCCTCCTTGACGTTGCGGAGCACGTTCGGGCGCCGGTCCTTCCGTTGCCTCTTCGGTTGGCTGCCATCTGTGCGTGCGCTGCCATCATTAGTGGTGGCATCCTCGGCGGCACCATCAGTGGTGGCATCCTCGGCGGCACCATCAGTGGTGTCATCCCCGACGCCACTAGGGGTTGTGTAGTCAGGATCGGTGTCTTCCGCGGCGTCCTCATAGCGGTGAGGTTCTTCCTCCATCTCCTGGGACAGCTCCCAGAATTGCTTGCCGCCCGAACCGCCGGCCTCATCGTTGTTGGCCATGTTTCGCTCTAAATAGGAAAAAAGTTTGGTCAAAAAGTTGGTTATTGTCAAGGAACAAGATCATGGTCTCATCATTTAGGTTTTGTCGACACCGAGGCATCCTAAAAGCTAAGCTTTTATCATTTAGGGTTTGTCGACGCCGAGGCACCCTAAAAGCCTAAGCTTTCATCATTTAGGTTCTTATCGACACCGAGGCACCCTAAAAGCCAAGGTTTTATCATTTAGGGTTTGTCGACGCCGAGGCCCATGCATAACACAAGAGGCAGTTGATCCTACTTAATTAAGTACTAAGATACCCCGCCCCATGCATTAGTAGCAAGTACCCATATGTCCGATTTTTAGCAAAGTCATGCTAAAATTCACGAAATTTTTTAGCATGACCTTTGCTGAAAATAGGACATATGGAGTACCCGAATTTGCCGGAACGAAAGTTAATCAACATTCCGGCAAACTCAAGGGCCTCTCGGGGTACCTGCAAAATCATCACGACACGATGGTCGGAGACAAAACCCAGCAAACTAGCACCACAATGTGCCTCTACTTTCATATGGATGAAAAGGCCACAGACCATATGGTCCTATGCTTTCATATGGACAAAAATCAGCTCAACTTATGTGAGCTTCCATTCCAGATCTAATAGGTCACCCAACAAAAAATCATCAATAGTTTTAGCTAAAAAAAATCATGGATTGCTGTTAACTGAAAATTAATACTGACAACTTCAGCATCTATAGACTTTGTGTTGTGGCAGCAGCTAAAAGCCCTACATCTTGTCTCTCTGTTTATTAAAGCTGCTGTTTATGTGTCAAGTTTGACATCAACTTGACTGAATATCAACTTGATAGATCAAAAGCTGATAGATTGTGGCCAGGGCCATACTAGTCTGATTTTACACTAGAACAAGCTCACTACACTACACTACACTACACTACATTACACTACACATGCTTAAACTCTGAACATAAACAAACACCAGCAATGCAATATATAAACTACCTCTGTTTCTAGGCAACAGGAGTTATCATCAATGCTTTTGAGTTTATTAAGTACCTTTAGTTCAGCTTTAAATGTCAAAAGAGCTTCATAGAATCTTGAATCCTCCAAATCACTCTTAACAGTTCTGCATTGCACAAAGGCAGCAATGAGCCAATGATATCAGTAGCAATAATAGGTGCTTACATTCTCAAAGTGAACCTACAGAGTTCTAGTACAGTGAGTAACTCCAAATTCTTTTAATAGAAGCACAATTAATATCAGAACAAAAATAACGAAATAATAGATGTGATTTTAATACAAATAACTGTTGGTGATATTGCCAGTCACTTAATTTGTTGGGTAACAACTTCAAAACAAACTAGTTATTATTATTTTTCTTGCCAAGTTTAAAATATAATAAAGGGTTGTAGTGAATATCTAGCAGAAAATGTCTCACATGGTCACATATGCACATAATTTCAGTCAAGTATTTGTAATATACTACTCCCAAATAAAGTACAGCCACATGCTTCATTTTCAGAAAAATAGGTGGCGATGTAAAACAAATAGCGGCTTTGATGTTTCAGAGCTAATTAGATGTTCTGAACATTCTGAAGAACTTGTCTCATAACCTAAAAAGCCACAACTAGAAGAAACTCTGACATATTAAGATGCGAACACCGAATGACCTGTTTTTTTTGTAATATTCTCTTCTCAGCAGAAAGGATGCTAAACAAGTATGTAAAAAATGAATAATTAAGACTCTATCTGTTGAAAGTTTCATTCTTGAGAACAAAAACTAAATTAGCTTCAGAAAGGAATGATTGAGACTCAATCTGTCTAGTATTAAAGATCAGAAAATATTGGGATCAACTTTGTTAATTATTGAGACTCAATCTGATTGCTAACGAAGCTGCTGCCGAGGTACATAAACATACATAAATGAATCACTACATTCACTTCAAGCCTTCACAAAATTGGTAGCTTTGTTTTCACTAATTACCTGGTATAGCATAAGGAAAATTACCTAGTGTAGTATAAATATAAAGAAAAAAACTTAGGTGTCTCAGTAGCTACAATTATCAATCTTTTTGTGTGCCATCACAAAGTGTTGGTTGCATCTGGCATGTTCCTTGCCTCTATAAAACATGGGCGCAATGCTTCTAACTTATCTCTTCTTTTTTGCAAAAACCATCTAATTTCTCTGAAAAAAATGCAGAAAGCATCTAACTGACCATAGTACCAGATTCAGGGCAGGCCCATGGGCAGGGAATGGGAAGGAAGGGTGGAGAGGGAGGAAGGAGGAAGGAGGAGAGGTACCTAGGCGGGCGCGGCCGGTCGCCGGAGGGGTCGGGGTCGGGGTTGGGGTCGGGGTCGGTGGCGGCGGAGGCGTCGAAGGGATGCCTCGGTTGGTCGTGGGGAGGCCGGGGGCCGCGGTCGTCGTCCTGCACCCTGTGGCGCAGGGCAGGGGCCGACGCGGGGAGGCTGTCGGTGACGGCGAGGTCGCGGAGGCGTCGACGATGGCGGAGCTGCAGTGGTGGGGGGCACGGGGGCGGCGGCGTCGTGGGTCGGGGCAGC